>NC_053394.1:223781845-223818555 GCF_905171765.1 Bufo bufo
TCAGTAAACACGGTAATAGGGTGTCTGGCTCCCTCTAGCCAATGGCGCCATTCCTCAAAAGCCAACTTGATAGCCAACAATTCCCTATCTCCCACATCATAATTTCTCTCTGCGGAGGAGAGTTTCTTTGAGAAAAAGGCACACGGTTGTCATTTGGCAGGAGAGGAACCCTGAGACAAGACCACACCCACCCCTACCTCAGAAGCATCAACCTCAACTATGAAGGGTAACGAAATATCAGGTTGAACTAGGATGGGAGCGAAAGCAAAACTCTCCTTGATATTAGAAAAGGCCTTACGCGCCTCTACCGACCAGGAAGAAAAATCTACCCCCTTTCTGGTCATATCAGTGAGTGGTTTAACAACAGAGGAATAATTCAAAATAAATTTCCTGTAATAATTGGCAAAGCCCAAAAAACGCATCAGCGCCTTCTGATTCTCAGGAAGCTCCCACTCAAGCACAGCGCGGACCTTCTCGGGGTCCATGCGAAAACCAGAAGCGGAGACAAGAAACCCCAGAAATTGGATTTCTGGAACCGCAAACACACATTTTTCCAGTTTCGCGTATAATTTATACTCCCGCAGGATGAGCAAGACCTGACGTAAGTGTTCCTTATGAGTCTTGAAATCAGGAGAAAAAATCAAAATGTCATCCAAATACACTAATACAAATTTTCCCATTAAATGATAAAAAATGCTGTTGACGAAATGCTGAAAAACGGCTGGGGCATTCATCAAACCAAAAGGCATAACCAAATTCTCAAAATGGCCCTCAGGGGTATTGAAAGCCGTCTTCCATTCGTCTCCTTCTCTGACCCTAACCAGGTTGTATGCCCCTCTTAGGTCTAATTTGGAAAAGACTTTAGCCCCAACAACCTGGTTAAACAGGTCCGGGATCAGAGGAAGCGGATAAGGATCACGAATAGTGATACTGTTCAGCTCCCTGAAATCCAGACAAGGTCTTAAAGAACCATCTTTTTTCTTAACAAAGAAAAAACCAGCGGCAACAGGTGACTTCGAGGGTCGTATGTGTCCTTTTCTCAGACTCTCAGAGATATAAGCCCGCATAGTGACCCTCTCAGGTTGGGAGAGATTGTATAAACGAGATTTAGGCAGCTTGGCGCCTGGGATGAGATTAATAGGGCAATCATACTCCCTGTGCGGAGGTAAACCCTGAACTCCACTCTCAGAGAAGACATCCAAAAATTCAGAGAAAGGTGGTACAGTCTTAGTAGAAACCTCAGAAACAGATGTTATGAGGCAATTCTCTCTGCAAAAGTTACTCCAACCATTTATTTGCCTCGCTTGCCAATCAATGGTGGGGTTATGTTTAGTGAGCCAGGGTAGCCCCAACACTAGAGGAGTAGGCAAACCGCTAAGGACGAAACATGACACATCCTCAACATGAGCATCACTCACAATTAAACGGATATTGTGAACTATGCCCTTTAATGATTTCTGAGAAAGTGGAGCTGAATCAATAGCAAAAACAGGAATATCCTTTCCCAAAGTGCATACCTGGAAACCATGAGTTATTGCAAATTGATTATCAATGAGGTTGACAGCTGCTCCACTATCCACAAAAATCTCACAAAAAATGCTCTTGCTCTCTAGCGCCACCCTAGCAGGCAGGACAAAATGGGAACTACAAGCAAACGGAAAGCCTTCAATTTCCGCCTCAACCCTGCCAATAGTAACAGACGGAACATTTTTAAAAGATTTTTTCCTTTTTGTCTCTTTATTACTCCCAGAAAACTGCCTGAATCTCCTAGAGGGACAAACATTTGCCAGATGATTTTTACATCCACAACAAAAACAAACCCTCCCCTGCAGGCTGAATCTTCTATTGTCAGAGGCAATCAACCCCAGCTGCATGGACTCCTGCTCAGAAGGGGCTGACAGCGACTGAGACCCCTGTGCACAGAATGAGACCGCTGCACTGTCCTGGGACTGAGTATGACAAGAAGGAGAGATCTCTCCTCTCTCTCTAAGACGCCTGTCAATACAAACAGCCTGAGACATAGCAGAATCCAAGGAGGTAGGTCTTTCATTAAAGGCAAATGCATCTTTCAATCCCTCTGAAAGACCATAGCAAAATTGACTTCGGAGTGCAGCATCATTCCAACCTGTATCTGCTGCCCATCTCCGAAATTCTGAACAGTATATCTCTGCGGATTGTTTACCCTGGCATAACAGACGTAGTCTAGACTCAGCCAGAGCAATACGATCCGGATCATCATATATCTGACCCAGGGCTAAAAAGAATTCATCCACTGAACGAAGGGGCCGTGCCCCCTCCGGCAGCGAAAAGGCCCAGGACTGAGCGTTACCCCTGAGCAGCGATATAATGATCCCCACCCTCCGTTCTTCATCACCAGAATAATGGGGAAGAAGGCGAAAATGGAGTTTGCAAGTCTCTCTAAAACGCACAAAATTCTCACTACCCCCGGAGAACGTATCCGGGAGCGAGATCTTAGGCTCAGCACAAACTCCATGAACGCAAGCTGAACCGGTCACTTGAAACTGAGAAAAAGTCTTACGGAGATCAGCTACCTCCAAAGAAAGACCCTGAAAGCGTTCAGCCAAAAGTGAAACCGGATCCATGCTTGAGACGGTTTTGGCTGCTGATAATGTCACGGATGGTGTACAGGAAACAAGGAAACAAGACAATACCATATAAACAATGTCTCTCTGGATCCACAAGTAAGGAACAAAGGGAGACCCCTGCAATAGACCTGCCGCTCTCCCTCACTGCTCAGCCTATGCGAACACCCCAAAGGTGGATGGCCGCATATCCACGTTCCTCGGCTATCTATTACCTGAAGACCCTACAATAGTGAAGGGACACGACCACCGGCTCCCTACACTGACACGGAGGGAGTCAGGGTCACCTGGATCCAGAAAAGACAAAATCATAAATACATAAACAGCACTTATCTTGCAGACGACTGAGGACTGGGAACTGGGAACTGGGAACTGGGAACAGCATGCACACACACTCCAGAAAGTTGTATCAGCCGCACACTACTGCATTATGGGGAGGAACTTAAAGGGTAGCAATTAGTCCAACTGCATGACAGCTGAGATAGACTAACGAGATGAGAAACTAAACCAAAACAAAGAAATTCAAGGAGGAGGATAAGGGTCACGAATTGTGATTCAGTTCAGCTCCCTGAAATCCAGACATGGTCTTAAAGAACCATCTTTTTTCTTAACAAAAAAAAAAACTGCGGCAACAGGTGAGTTCGAGGGTCGGATGTGTCCCTTTCTCAGGCTCTCAGAGATATAAGTACGCATAGCGACTCTTTCAGGTTGGGAGAGATTATATAAACGTGATTTTGGCGCCTGGGATGAGATTAATAGGGCACTCGTACTCCCGGTGAGGGGGCAGCTCCTGGACACCACTCTCGGAAAACACATCTGAAAATTCAGAGAGAAAAGATGGTACAGTCTTGGTAGAAACCTCTGAAAGAGACGTCGTGAGGCAATTCTCTCTACAAAAGTCACTCCAACCATTTATTTGCCTTGCTTGCCAATCAATGGTGGGGTTATGTTAGTGAGCCAGGGTAGCCCCAACACTAGTGGAGTAGGTAATCTG
The DNA here is from genome assembly GCF_905171765.1 of Bufo bufo. Taxonomy (NCBI): domain Eukaryota; kingdom Metazoa; phylum Chordata; class Amphibia; order Anura; family Bufonidae; genus Bufo; species Bufo bufo. The sequence goes on from NC_053394.1 coordinate 223,785,443, forward strand.
CTTAGGACGAAACATGACATATCCTCAACATGAGCATCACCCACAGTCAAACGGATATTGTGAACTATGCCCTTTAATGATTTTTGAGAAAGTGGAGCGGAATCGATAGCAAAAACAGGTATATGCTTTCCCAAAGTGCATACCTGGAAACCATGTGTTATAGCAAATTGATTATCAAAGAGATTGACAGCTGCTCCACTATCTACAAAAATCTCACAAACAATGTACTTGCTATCTAGCGCCACCGTGGCAGGTAGGACAAAACAGGAACTACAAGCAAACAGTAAACCTTCAATTTCCGCATCAACCTTGCCAATAGTAACAGATGGAAAGTTTTTAGAGGGTTTTTTATTTTTGTTTCTTTATTACCCTCAGAAAACTCCCTGAATGGGGGCGGAGCTAGCGCCAGACCGGATCGGACGTGTGCGCTTGAGCTCTGCTGCTCAGACCCGGCTTTATATCAGCTTACGTCAGTTGATCGGCTTAAATTATGGGCAAAATTGGCCAGCAAAGAACTGGGGACTCGTCCTTACCCCACAAGCACCCGTCGAAACTGCGGTGACATGGACAAGTTCATCAAAAAGGCCGCAGCAGTGTGTGCAGCGCGGGAACCTAAGAATAGCGCCGGAGCCATGTAGAGAAACGGAGGAGAGTGAGGCCGAGCTGCAAGCTGACGGCAGCGATGCTGAAGGCACAAGACATCGCAAACACCTCCCGATCTCCAGAAAATATCTGGACTCTGCACTTCAAAGGGCAATGGAGCCGCTTGTCAGCGAACTTTCCTCGTTGAGGCAAGATGTTAGACATGTGGGCGGCAGGGTGGAAGCCCTGGAGACCAACCAAGCCGCGATCCTGGATTTCCAGATGGCAACAGCCATCAGCCTGCAAAAATGCCAAACGCACCTAAACGATGCGTTCAATGCCCTGGAGGACCTGGAAAACCGAGGGAGAAGAAATAACCTTCGGTTCAGAGGAGTCCCAGAGACGGAATCCTCTCAAGATTCTTCAGCTATTGTGAAAGAAATATGCGAAGGTTTACTAGGCCCAGAACGCTCCACTTCCATACAAATAGAGAGAGCTCACCGGGCTTTGCGCCCAAAACCGCAAGGCAATGAACCCCCTAGAAACATCATCTGCCGATTTCTCCACTTCCAGGATAAAGAGGCTATAAACAACAAGGCTCGTTCGCCAGGTGGAGCTAAATACAATGGGGTGCCGATTAATATATTTCAAGATCTGGCTCCGATGACTCTTCAGAAAAGAAGGACTCTCAAACCACTTACTGATTGGCTCAGAAGCCATAAGATCCTATACCGATGGCAGTTCCCGTTCGGATTGTCCTTCTCTCACCAAGGCAGGCGGATCACCATCAAGTCGCATCTGGACTTAGGCCCTGCATTCAATCTCCTAGACATAAACCCCTTGGACATTGAGGATTGGGACGCTGTCCAGTACCTTACATCCCTACCGAAACTCCCAAGAGTGGTGCCATTTGAAACAAAAGGTACCCCCAAAGCCCAAAGGCAAAAATAAAAGAAGAAAAATCAACCCCTTACCCCGAGGCGCATAGCTGCGGAAGTCTTCTGAAAGTGGGACTCGTTTTCTTCTCCTCACCCGTTGTCAGGATAGATGAGTATAGGCCTTTCAACCTTCTTTCCCTGTTTCCCTGTTCTCACCTCCTGTAGTATGTCCATAAGTATGTTCCCAGACGCTCCCACCATCTACACCTATTGGAAGCTTATCCTGAAACTTCGGGACTGATACCAAGTGTAATACTCAGCTTTTTATTCTTGTGCCTTAACTAGCAATTAGAACTTTGTAGCTCTATAAGGTTTTGGGTGTCACCAGGCTATGAGATCTATTTGACATCATCTGACTTCCAATAGGTAGTTGCCTGTTAACTAGATGTCATAGGTCATATTTTGTTCCTTAACTAACCTGTTGATGTTACACCATGTCGAGCTCCTGGAACCATTTAGACCTTTTAAAATCTCAGAGTTTTCCTGGTAGATGCGATATGATTTATTCGATAAAGTTGCGATTTATATGTTCCGATTTATTTCCTATATATATATGTTCGCATGTTGCGACTAATTTTGCAAGTCCCTAAGATACGCAACGTATCACCAGGCTATGCTGAGCTCTCGATATTTTTTGCCGATTTTTCCGGTGGTACATTATATCATACCTTTTCTTCATTACAGGTCATGCGATGTCGTTGATACTACTAGCCATAATATAGGTTGAACGCCTTAGAGCTAATTTACGTATTCAACAGCTCCTGGTGGTGTTACCGACAGCGCATAGCCTCAGTGCTTTTTCTAGTTGCACTTGCTTAGTGTGTAGCCGGCTCCATACTGCCACGATATGTTATCAGCGCTTTCAGGCTAACTTATATACACTGCTCAAAAAAATAAAGGGAACACTTAAACAACACAATGTAACTCCAAATCAATCACACTTCTGTGAAATCAAACTGTCCACTTAGGAAGCAACACTGAGTGACAATCAATTTCACATGCTGTTGTGCAAATGGGATAGACAACAGGTGGAAATTATAGGCAATTAGCAAGACACCCCCAATAAAGGAGTGGTTCTGCAGGTGGTGATCACAGACCACTTCTCAGTTCCTATGCTTCCTGGCTGATGTTTTGGTCACTTTTGAATGCTGGCGGTGCTTTCACTCTAGTGGTAGCATGAGACGGAGTCTACAATCTAGGGGTGGGCGATATAGACGATATAGGCGATATGCGATATAAATTTGTGCCACGATATGGATTTTGAGCATATCGCCTATATCGCCGGACCGCGATATGATCCTGAGCCGGCACAGTGGAGAAGAAGAGAGTCCCTCCCTCCCCACTGTGCGCGGCTGCCGCTGACCACCAATGACAAGAGGAGGAGGGGAGGGACTGACAGTAAATCATTGAGTTTTCACGATCTCAGTGAGCGCGTGAAAACTCAAATCCGATGGTATATTCTAACCCCCAGGCGTTCCCATGGTGACAGGGACGCTTGCCTGGGGGTTAGAACGTACAGGGCCACGCCGCTGACAGTAGAACATTTAAAAACGAATCGGTAACTTTAACTTTATTCATTGGTGATCTCTTTACTGTATACCTTACTAGGTCTTAGCTCCGGTAACAGCAGGCAGTCCGGGCGGGCGGCGCTCACTCACTGACGTCACGCGCCGGCTCCTCCCACTAGGCGGCGCAGGCGCGTTACGTCAGTGAGTGAGTGCCGCCCCCCGCACTGCCTGCTGTTACCGGAGCTAAGACCTAGTAAGGTATACAGTAAAGAGATCACCAATGAATAAAGTTAAAGTTACTGATTCCTTTTTAAATGTATTCCTGTGAGCGCCGCGGGGGGTGGGGGGGAGAATCTGTGGATGGCACAGTTTAGGGTAGGGGGGGTGTCTGTGGATGGCACCGTTTAGGGGAGGGGGGGGAATCTGTGGATGGCACCGTTTAGGGGGAGGGGGTGGGGAATCTGTGTATGGCACCGTTTAGGGGGGGGGGAAATCTGTGGATGGCACCGTTTAGGGGAGGGGGGGGAATCTGTGGATGGCACCGTTTAGGGGAGGGGGGGGAATCTGTGGATGGCACCGTTTAGGGGGGGGGGGAATAAGTGGATGGCACCGTTTAGGGGAGGGGGGGAGAATCTGTGGATGGCACCGTTTAGGGGAGGGGGGGGGGTGTCTGTGGATGGCACCATTTAGGGGAGGGGGGGGAATCTGTGGATGGCACCGTTTAGGGGAGGGGGGGAATCTGTGGATGGCACCGTTTAGGGGAGGGGGGTGGAATCTGTGGATGGCACCGTTTAGGGGAGGGGGGGGAATCTGTGGATGGCACCGTTTAGGGGAGGGGGGGGGAATCTGTGGATGGCACCGTTTAGGGGAGGGGGGGGAGAATCTTTGGATGGCACCGTTTAGGGGAGGGGGGGGTGTCTGTGGATGGCACCATTTAGGGGAGGGGGGGGAATCTGTGGATGGCACCGTTTAGGGGAGGGGGGGGAATCTGTGGATGGCACCGTTTAGGGGAGGGGGGGTGTCTGTGGATGGCACCATTTAGGGGAGGGGGGGGGGAATCTGTGGATGGCACCGTTTAGGGGAGGGGGGGGAATCTGTGGATGGCACCGTTTAGGGGAGGGGGGTGGAATCTGTGGATGGCACCGTTTAGGGGAGGGGGGGGGAATCTGTGGATGGCACCGTTTAGGGGAGGGGGGGGAATCTGTGGATGGCACCGTTTAGGGGAGGGGGGGGAGAATCTGTGGATGGCACGTTTAGGGGAGGGGGGGGTGTCTGTGGATGGCACCATTTAGGGGAGGGGGGGGGGGAATCTGTGGATGGCACCGTTTAGGGGAGGGGGGGGAATCTGTGGATGGCACCGTTTAGGGGAGGGGGGGTGTCTGTGGATGGCACCATTTAGGGGAGGGGGGGGGAATCTGTGGATGGCACCGTTTAGGGGAGGGGGGGGAATCTGTGGATGGCACCGTTTAGGGGAGGGGGGTGGAATCTGTGGATGGCACCGTTTAGGGGAGGGGGGGGAATCTGTGGATGGCACCGTTTAGGGGGGGGATAAGTGGATGGCACCGTTTAGGGGAGGGGGGGGGAGAATCTGTGGATGGCACCGTTTAGGGGAGGGGGGGGTGTCTGTGGATGGCACCATTTAGGGGAGGGGGGGGGGAATCTGTGGATGGCACCGTTTAGGGGAGGGGGGGAATCTGTGGATGGCACCGTTTAGGGGAGGGGGGTAGAATCTGTGGATGGCACCGTTTAGGGGAGGGGGGGGAATCTGTGGATGGCACCGTTTAGGGGAGGGGGGGGGAATCTGTGGATGGCACCGTTTAGGGGAGGGGGGGGGGAATCTGTTGATGGCACCGTTTAGGAGAGGGGGGGGGTCTGTGGATGGCACCGTTTAGGGGAGGGGGGATCTGTGGATGGCACCGTTTAGGGGAGGGGGGGATCTGGGGATGGCACCGTTTAGGGGAGGGGGGGATCTGGGGATGGCACCGTTTAGGTGAGGGGGGGGATCTGTGGATGGCACCATTTAGGGGAGGGGGATCAGCTCCCTGCTGTTATGTGCACAAAGCACAGGGCAGCAGGGAGAGCGTAAAGTCCTATTCACCCTAATAGAGCTCTATTAGGGTGAATATGACAAGGGTTCTACGTTCTAGCCCTTAAGGAGACTAATAGTTATTAAATAAAAAGTAAAAAAAAGTTTAAACACGCCCCCCCAAATATAGAAAACAATATATCGCAATATATATCGCATATCGCACATGCTTAAAATTATATCGCAATATAGATTTTAGGCCATATCGCCCACCCCTACTACAATCCACACAAGTGGCTCAGGTAGTGCAGCTTATCCAGGATGGCACATCAATGCGAGCTGTGGCAAGAAGGTCTGCTGTGTCTGTCAGCGTAGTGTCCAGAGCATGGAGGCGCTACCGGGAGACAGGCCAGTACACGTGGAGGAGACGGGGAGGAGGCCGTATGAGGGCAACAACCCAGCAGCAGGACCGCTACCTCCGCCTTTGTGCGAGGAGGAACAGGAGGAGCACTGCCAGAGCCCTGCAAAATGACCTCCAGCAGGCCACAAATGTTCATGTGTCTGCTGAAACGGTCAGAAACAGACTCCATGAGGGTGATATGAGGGCCCGACGTCCACAGGTGGGGGTTGTGCTTACAGCCCAACACCGTGCAGGACGTTTGGCATTTGCCAGAGAACACCAAGATTGGCAAATTCGCCACTGGCGCCCTGTGCTCTTCACAGATGAAAGCAGGTTCACACTGAGCACATGTGACAGACGTGACAGAGTCTGGAGACGCCGTGGAGAACGTTCTGCTGCCTGCAACATCCTCCAGCATGACCGGTTTGGCATTGGGTTAGTAATGGTGTGGGGTGGCACTTCTTTGGAGGGCCGCACAGCCCTCCATGTGCTCGCCAGAGGTAGCCTGACTGCCATTAGGTACCGAGATGAGATCCTCAGACCCCTTGTGAGACCATATGCTGGTTGGCCCTGGGTTCCTCCTAATGCAAGACAATGCTAGACCTAATGTGGCTGGAGTGTGTCAGCAGTTCCTGCAAGATGAAGGCATTGATGCTATGGACTGGCTCGCCCGTTCCCCAGACCTGAATCCAATTGAGCACATCTGGGACATCATGTTTTGCTCTATCCACCAACGTCACGTTGCACCACAGACTGTCCAGGAGTTGGCAGATGCTTTAGTCCAGGTCTGGGAGGAGATCCCTCAGGAGACCGTCCGCCACCTCATCAGGAGCATGCACAGGCGTTGTAGGGAGGTCATACAGGCACGTGGAGGCCACACACACTACTGAGCCTCATTTTGACTTGTTTTAAGGACATTACATCAAAGTTGGATCAGCCTGTAGTGTGTTTTTCCACTTTTTTGAGTGTGACTCCAAATCCAGACCTCCATGGGTTAAAAAATGTGATTTCCATTTTATTTTTTTTGTGTGATTTTGTTGTCAGCACATTCAACTATGCAAAGAACAAAGTATTTCAGAAGAATATTTAATTAATTCAGATCTAGGATGTGTTATTTTTGTGTTCCCTTTATTTTTTTGAGCAGTGTATATTCTGTAACCTCTAGAGGTGTCTCTAACTGCACGTTGCTTCAAGGCTCTTTCTATCTAAGATGACTCAGTGTGCAGCCGGCTCCATATTGCCATATTATATTCTCAGTGCCTTTGGGCTAACTTATTTACTCAGGTAACCCCTGGTGATGTCCCCGGCTGCATATTGATTCGGTGCTCTTTTTATCTGAGATGACTCAATGTGCAGATGGCTCCATACTGCCTTGATATGTTCTCAGAGCCTTCGGGTTAAATTATTTACTCAGCAATCCCTGGTGATGTCCCCGACTGCGCATTGCTTTAGTGCTTTTTTTATATGCGATGACTCACTGTGCAGCCGACTCCATAAAGCCATAATATGTTCTCAGCGCCTTTGGGCTAACTTTTATACTCAAATACCCCTGACGATGGTCCTGGCTACACACTATAGGAAAAAATGCGTATAGCAGCACAACGAAAAATTTAAGTCTTATCTTGTGGTGGTGCCAGCCGTGTTGGGAGCCAGTCAGAAGTTCCCTCCTTGGATGCGTCATATAGAAGAAACCGCAGCACTCTCCTGTCTTCGATTCAGTGGAATTTATTTCACCAGCAAAAAAAAATGTGACGTTTCGACCGTAAAGGTCTTTCTCAACAACCAACCTGGCTACACACTGTTTCAGTGCTCCCTTTTACATGCGATGACTCACTGTGTAGCCGGCACCACAAAGCCGTATAATGTTCTCAGCGCCCTAGGGCTAACTTGTACATTTAGTAATCCCCTGCGAGGTTTTTGGTATAGTCGGAAATATAGAACTATGCTAAATTCCAAGCACCTAAGATCTAACTTATGTATTCAGCGGCCCCGTGGCTTTTTCCCTTCTCCACAAGTATTATTAGGTCCCTCGAGCTACTAATCCAGATTCCAACGTTCTTCTACCCTATATTCGCTTTAACTCCATCCGAACAACTGCTCTGACATCAACCTTAAGAGAGCCAGGTCCAAATTTGGCAAATGCCACTTCCCCTTCTCTTCAGGTCTCCCAGGACCTATATGTTAATTCTGTTCTCGTTTTTCTTTTATTTGTTCTTAATATGTTTTGTTATTTTTTATACAGGTCTCTCATAATGTGTAGCAGTATACATCCGAGACGGGTCGTCCCTTCACCTAGACTTCGACCTTACCACCTACTAATTCGACCAGGTGTTAAGTACCCTAAACAATTCCATACTGTAACCGGCTGTCAGACTTACATGTTCCAGCACTTTGCCCCTTCTCTTTACCCCCATGATGGCTCTTAATATTGCCTTTTACAATGTAAAGGGTTGCAATTCGCCATCCAAGCGGAGCCAGATTTTTGGGGTGTTGAGGAGGGCTAAAGTGAACATTGTTTTCTTGCAGGAAACACACTTTAAGACCCATCACTTCCCCAACTTATCCTTTTCATTTTACCCTAATTGGTTTCATTGTGGCTCTCCTACGTCTAATTCTAGAGGAGTAAGCATAGGTTTTCAGAGTAAAGTTCCCTTTATCCTAGATGATCAATTATGTGATCCTGATGGTTGTTTTATAATGGTCAAAGGGAAGATAGGCCAACACCTTTATACTTTTGTGAACGTTTATGCCCCGAATAGTCGCCAGATACCCTGGCTTAAATCATTATTACAAAAATTGGAATCTTTTAAGGACGGTGTTACGGTGATAGGAGGAGATTTAAATCTCGTCCTTAACCCCCTTATAGATTCCTGTTCCCGGAAATCTGCCCAATCCCAAAAGGGCATCCGTTCTCTATCACGTACCCTATCCAAAGCTCATTTGATTGATGTCTGGCGTACCATACACCCGGACTCTAGAGACTATACTTTCTACTCATCACTACATAAGTCGTATCAATGGCTGGACTATCTGTTTATCTCAAAAGAACATCTTCAGTTATGCTCTAAAGCAGACATAGGATCTATTATCCTATCAGACCATGCTCCCATATACCTTCATATGAAATCCCCCCTTACCTATAGACCCACTAGCCACTGGCGATTTAATGAACAGCTCATCAGCTATCCAGATAGTAGATCTAAATTGAAACACCTTCTAGTAGAATGCTTTAATACGAACTGTACCCCTGAGGTTTCCCCACAGACAATTTGGGACGCCCATAAAGCATTTATAAGGGGCCATTGTATTAGTATGGGAGCTCACCTCAAAAAAGAAAGACAAAAACAGATAGATTCCTTACATGAAAAAATTAATTTCCTGGAAAGTGCCCACAAAAGGTCTCTGTTAGAATCTCACTTACAGGAATTATCCTTATGTAGAGCCTCTCTCAAAAACCTTTTGAATGTGGCGTCTGCCAAGCTTTATTTGCACTCCCAATACAAAATATTTGCTCACGGAAATAAAGCTTCCCGTTACATGATGTCTAGACTCAAACGTAGGAAATTACATAACTATGTACACAAATTGAAAACCCCCGAAGGTGAACTAACTTTTGAATCAAATAAAATAGCCTCTTTATTTAGGGATTATTACGAATCCCTCTATAACCTCAACCCTTCACAATCTCTCTCGGGTAACACAGACTCTACAACGCCTTTCAATTTATACTTAGAGGGTTTGAACCTTCCCTTGGTCGCGGAACAGGACAGAATAAGTTTAGCTTCTCCCTTTTCGTATTGGAACTATTGGAAGCAATTAAAAATTCCCCTAGAGGGAAATGCCCTGGTCCAGATGGACTCCCTACACCATACTACCTATCCTTTCAGGAAGAACTGATCCCGCATCTCTTACCAGTGTACAATAACTCTCTACGAGGTGTACCACTGTCTACCGATATGACTAGAGCCCACATTACACTAATCCCCAAGGAGGGTAAGGATCATTCTTTATGCTGCAATTATAGGCCCATTTCCCTCCTTAACATAGATTTGAAACTTCTAGCCAAGATGCTGGCAAACAGACTGGGGAAGCTACTTCCCTCACTAATCCACAGAGATCAAGTGGGTTTTGTGAAACACAGAGAAGGGAAAGATCATACAGCACGTATACTTAACCTTATCCACTATGTCAAGAGAAAAGGCCTCCCCCTAGTCCTTCTTAGCACGGATGCGGAGAAGGCCTTCGATAGAGTTAACTGGTCTTTTATGTATTCAACGTTGCGATCTCGTAATTTCCCTCCTCCTTTTATCCATGCCATAGAAGCTATGTATATCCATGCCTCAGCCTCAGTTAGGGTTAACGATACCCTGTTTGACCCCTTTAAAATACGCAATGGCACCCGTCAGGGTTGCCCCTTATCCCCCCTCCTATTTGTCCTTGCCCTTGAACCTCTTCTACAGACCATTCGGTTGGATAGGGACATTCAGGGAATATTTCTAGGAGACCAGCAACATAAAATTGCTGCCTTAGCGGATGATCTACTCTTAATAGTGAGTAACCCCGAAACAGCTCTTCCTAAGATTTATGGCCACCTGAAAACTTATGGTTCACTCTCCAATTTTAAGGTGAATCACAACAAATCATTGATAATTTCCACTGGCCTTAAAAACTTAGTGAGGACTCGTCTTGAGGCTTGCTCACCTTTTAACCTACTTAGGAGTGAAAATAACACAGTATGCTTTATATTTTATTATTGTACATATTGTATATATTTGCTACATTCCAGTCTTCCTAGTTTGACTTCGCAAAAAATTGAGTGTTGTTTCAGATTTATATCTCTAATTGTATGATGACATCATCCAACAGTAACATATATTGTTTAGTTTGATTTCTAGCTTCACATCATTGTTCTGTCCATAATATTTATTACTTCACTATATATTTTTTACAGATCCCTTGATAACGGTCGACACCGACCGAAACGTTGGGGTTGTACTGCTAAACTAAATGTATTGCTCAAATAATTGCTCTGGATGGAACAAGAAATTATGTATGAATCACTATTATGAATTAAAAAACTGTAATTTATGAAGTACATATGGTGTGCCGTGGATTTCTCCTGTGAATCAATTGACGCCTGTCCGCTACGAGCACCCACCACCTAGGGTGTGCAGATCTCATATTTTTCCTTGAAAATAAGTACTGACCCAAGCCAACTATTTAACTTAAATTATATCCCTCTCCAGAATAAGTTGACTGAAGACTTAGCTTCCCTGGATGTCCCTACACTTTCGTGGTTCAGGAGGAAAAATATACTACTTTCTCTCATCCTTACTAAACTTACCTACCTTCAGCAGACCTTACCAATTCCCGTTCCCTCCACATATTACTCAAAACTTAGGTCCATGTTCCGATCTTTTATATAGCATAAGAAAAAGGCTAGAATATCCTATAGATCGCTGACTTACCCGAGAGAGAGAGAGAGGGGGTATATCCTTGCCAGACCCCGAATTATACGGTCGAGCTGTCTTACTCACCATAGTAGTAGACTGGTTATCTGCCCCCAAACAAAAATCCTGGGTCCCGATGGAAGAATCCTTACTCGGACTACCTTTCAAAGCAGCCCTCTTAGGGCGCTTGTCCCAAGTGCCTATCAATCCAAACTTTACCCCGATCATGAAGGCTACCTTGCAAGCATGGTACACCTTGCAAAACATCCCTTTGAACTCCCCTCTACCATCCCCATCTCTTAGAGTAAGTGATGTTTTTGCATTTAGCCCCCCAGGCCTTGAGGAGCAGCCTTCCCATTGAGGTCAGTAGGTCTAAATTAAGTTTAGTAGACCTCTACAGCAATGGCCAATTACTTTCCATAAAAGATATGGGAGATCTTTTGAAAACACCAGGCTCCAACTTTGCTGGGCTCCATTTTCTACGGGCTTACATGTCTCAAAATGCCCATCTACACACTCTATTACGCCCCATAACTTGGTTTGAGCACATTGCCACTCAAGATCCTACTCCTCATAAACTGATTTCACAGTGGTACAACAGATTGAGAACTCCCCCGTTTGCCCTAACACCGGCTTTTATTAGATCGTGGGAAAATGATTTAGGTAAATGTTTATCCCAGGTTGACACCATGACGATTTTTAACTCCTCACATAAGGCCTCGAGATGTGTCAAGATCCAGGAGAACAATTACAAAATTATCACAAGGTGGTATAAAACCCCTGACAAAACATGTTTGTACTCGACTTCAGCTTCAGACACATGTTGGAGATGCCTAAAACAGAGAGGCACATTCCTCCACATATGGTGGACGTGCCCAACATTATTGAAATGGTGGGATAAGATTTTCCAAACATGTAATGACATATGTGGATCTGATATTACCCCAACACCTGAAGTTGCTCTCCTGAATCTTTTCCCAGGAAACTCTCCTCCATCCAATTTGGCACTCTTTAAACATCTATTGAATGCTGCTAAGTTGTTGATCCCCCTACTGTGGCTATCCACCGATGTTCCCCCTATAGAACAGTGGTTCCAGAAGATCGATCAGATCTACAGGCTAGAGGAGCTGTCCTCTTGGGAACTGAGATCTCACCACAAATTTATGAAGGTCTGGGAGCGATGGATCTCCTTTAGAGGTTATTAGACAAAATACGATAGCCAATGTTCTTTCAGGGATCCCATATCTGCAAGCCAGTTACACTCAATTTATTTTTCCATTTCCATTATCTCCCTATCCCCATATCTCTACAGAGGGCACTACCCTCTCTACTTTAACCCGTCTCGGATGTGATGAAAACGGCACACATTGACACCTTGATGCAATGAATGGTGATTACTTTCCGTCTTATCCACTGGATGCTTTTTCAGTGAGTCTTATTGACAAAGCTGTAATACTTATATAATATGTGACAGACCTGTACCCTGTATTCTATTTATAATCTATGTAAGAGTAGTGGAGACTTGTCTTCCCTCCACTATTCTAATATTGTACTTTATTGATTTGCTCAATAAAAATAAAAAAAATAAAAAGAAAACTCCCTGAATCTCCTAAAGGGGCAAACATTTGTCAAATGATTTATCCCCCCACAACAGAAACAAACCCTCGTCTGAGAGCTGAATCCTTTACTATCAGAGGCAAGCAAACCCAGCTGCATGGCCTCCTCCTCAGAGGGGATTGAGAGAGACTGAGGCCCCTGCGCACTGAATGAGACCGCCCCACTGTCCTTGGACTGAATATGACAGGAAGGAGTAGTCTCTCCTCTCTCTCTAAGACGCCCGTCAATACGAACAGCTAGAGATATGGCAGACTCCAACGAGGCAGGTCTCTCATGAAAGGCAAATGAATCTTTCAATCCCTCTGAAAGACCATGGCAAAATTGACCTCGGAGTGCAGCATCATTCCAACCAGTATCAGCTGCCCATCTCCGAAATTCTGAACAATATATCTCTGCGGACTGTTTACCCTGGCATAAAAGATGCAGTTTAGATTCAGCCAGAGCAATACGATCCGGGTCATCATATATCTGCCCCAGGGCTACATAAAATTCATCCACCGATCGGAGGGGCCGTGCCCCCACCAGCAGCGAAAAGGCCCAAGACTGAGCGTTATCCCTGACCAGCGAGATGATGATCCCCACCCTCTGCTCCTCATCACCAGAGGAATGGGGAAGTAGGCGAAAATTAAGTTTGCAAGCCTCTCTAAAACGAACAAAATTCTCACTACCCCCGGAGAATGTATCCGGAAGCGAGATCTTAGGCTCGGAACAAAGTCTATGAAAGCAAGCAGAACCGGTCACCTGAAACTGAGACACAGTTTTATGGAGATCTGCTACCTCCAGTGAAAGACTCTGCATGCGGTCAATCAAGGCTGAAACCGGATCCATGCTTAAGACTAGGTCTAGGCGGTTTATAATGTCACGGATGGTGTTGCAGAAAACTGGAATTATAAATAAACATCCGACTGACTTGATCCCAAACTAAAGAACATATGGGTGAGCCCTATAAAACCCCTAGAGCTCTCCCTGACTGCTATGCCCATGCAAAGATCTTTATGATAGAGGATTGCATGCCCTCATACCTAGACTGTGTGACACCTGAAAACCCTATAATAGTGAGGGGACACGACCACCGGCTTCCTGCACTTAATACAGAGGGAGTCAGGGTCACCTATCATCAAGCCAGCACGGAAAAACACAAATAAAGGAAAAAGACTTATCTGAGGAACCAGCAGTTGCAGCATCTAGCAGTGAACACAATCCAGGAAGTAGTATAAACCGCAAAGCGAGGCAGTATAGGAGGGAATATAAAGGGAGGCAATCAGTGTAAATAGATGACAGCTGGGAGAAGGAAAAGAGATGACAAAGTGAAACCAAAACAAAGAACATCATGCAAGAGGTACAGAAGAATGTCTGCCAGACCTTCTCAGAGAGCTGGCGGTGACACAAAATTAGGGTTCTTCACTTTAGAAAAAAGACAACTGAGGGGAGATCTAATTACTATGTATAAATATATCAGGGGTCAGTACAGAGATCTATCCCATCATCTATTTATCCCCAGGACTGTGACGAGGGGACATCCTCTTCGTCTGGAGGAAAGAAGGTTTGAACACAAACACAGAAGAGGATTCTTTACGGTAAGAGCAGTGAGACTATGGAACTCTCTGCCTGAGGAGGTGGTGATGGTGAGTACAATAAAGGAATTCAAGAGGGGCCTGGATGTATTTCTGGAGCGTAATAATATTACAGGCTATAGCTACTAGAGAGGGGTCGTTGATCAAGGGAGTAATTCTGATTGCCTGATTGGAGTTGGGAAGGAATTTTTTATTCCCCTAAAGTGTGGAAAATTGGCTTCTATTTTTTGGCCTTCCTCTGGATCAACTTGCAGGATGACAGGCCGAACTGGATGGACAAATGTCTTTTTTTGTACTATGTTACCTGTCTACTAGATATAGCAGGGGTATATCACATCCAAAAATTTGTGAATTTCACCCGAGAACTTAACAGACAAATTAGTGAAATTTGTTTACCTGTCTACTAGGTAGAGAAGGGGTATATCACACACAAAAATTGGTAAATTTCACCCAAATATGTAACAAATTAGTGAAATGTTTTTACCTGTCTACTAGGTAAAACAGGTTTCACCGCCAGTTCTGTGAGAAGGTCTGACAGACGTCCTTCTCTACCTCTTGCATGATGTTCTTTGTTTTGGTTTCACATTGTCATCTCATTTCCTTCTCCCAGGTGTCACCTATTTAGACTAATCCTCTTTCCTTTATATTCCCTCCCATACTGCCTCACTTTGCGGTTTATACTACTTCCTGGATTGAAGTGTTCACTGCTGGAGGCTTCTGCTGCTGCTTGTTCAGATAAGTCCTTTCATGTATTGTGTTTCCTTGCTGGCTTGATTCTAGGTGACCCTGACTCCCTCTGTATGAAGTGCAGGGAGCCTGTGGTCGTGTCCCCTCACTATTATAGGGTTTTCAGGTGTCACACAGTCTTAGGTACGTGGGCATACAATTGTCTACCTTTGAGACCCTTGTATGTGCTTAGCAGTCACGGTGAGCTCTTAGGGTTTATAGGAGTCACCTATATGCTCCTTAGTTTAGGGTCAAGCCAGTCAGATGTTTATTCATAACTTCCAGCTATCTGCAACATCATCCGTGACATTATAAACTGCCCTTACCGTCTTAAGCATGGATCCGGTTTCAGCCTTGATTGACCGCATGCAAGGTCTTTCACTGGAGGTAGCAGATCTCCGTAAAACTGTGTCTCAGTTTCAGGTGACATGGAGTTTGTGCCGAGCCCAAGATCTCGCTTCCGGATACGTTCTCCGGGGGTAGTGAGAATTTTGTTTGCTTTAGAGAGGCTTGCAAACTCCATTTTCGCCTACTTCCCCATTCCTCTGGTGATGAGGAGCAGAGGGTGGGGATCATCATCTCGCTGCTCAGGGATAACGCTCAGTCTTGGGCCTTTTCGCTGCTGGTGGGGGCACTGCCCCTTCGATCGGTGGATGAATTTTATGTAGCCCTGGGGCAGATATATGATGACCCGGATCGTATTTCTCTGGCTGAATCTAAACTGCGTCTTTTATGCCAGGGTAAACAGTCCGCAGAGATATATTTAGAATTTCGGAGATGGGCAGCTGATACTGGTTGGAATAATGCTGCACTACGAAGTCAATTTTGCCATGGTCTTTCCGAGGGATTGAAAGATACATTTGCTTTTCATGAGAGACCTGCCTCGTTGGAGTCTGCCATGTCTCTAGCTGTTCGTATTGACAGGCGTCTTAGAGAGAGAGGAGAGACCACTCCTTCCTGTCCTATTCAGTCCAAGGACAGTGGGGCTGTCTCATTCAGTACACAGGGGTCTCAGTCTCTCTCAATCCCCTCTGAGCAGGAGGACATGCAGCTGGGTTTGCTTGCCTCTGATGGCGGAGGATTCAGCTCTCAGAGGAGGGTTTGTTTCTGTTGTGCGGGTATAAATCATTTGGCTAATGTTTGCCCCTCTAGGAGATTCATGGAGTTTTCTGAGGGTAATAAAAAAGAAACAAAAATAAAAAAAAATCTAAAAACTTTCCAGTTGCTACTATTGGCAAGGTTGATGCGGAAATTGAAGGTTTGCCGTTTGCTTGTAGTTCCCATTTTCTCCTACCTGCCAGGGTGGCGCTAGACAGCAAGAACATTGTTTGTGAGATTTTTGTAGATAGTGGAGCAGCTGTCAATCTCATTGATAATCAATTTGCTATAACGCATGGTTTCCAGGTATGCACTTTGGAAAAGGATATACCTGTTTTTGCTATCGATTCCGCTCCACTTTCTCAAAGATCGTTAAAGGGCATAGTTCACAATAGGCGTTTGACTGTGGGTGATGCTCATGTTGAGGATATGTCATGTTTCGTCCTAAGCGGATTACCTACTCCTCTAGTGTTGGGGCTACCCTGGTTTACTAAACATAACCCTACCATTGATTGGCAAGCAAGGCAAATAAATGGTTGGAGTGACTTTTGCAGAGAGAATTGCATCACAGCGTCTCTTTCAGAGGTTTCTACCAAGACTGTACCATCTTTTCTCTCAGAATTTTCGAATGTGTTTTCCGAGAGTGGTGTTCAGGAGCTGCCCCCTCACCGGGAGTACGATTGCCCTATTTATCTCATCCCAGGCGCCAAGCTGCCAAAATCACGTTTATACAATCTCCCCCAACCGGAAAGAGTCGCTATGCGTACTTATATCTCTGAGAGCCTGAGAAAGGGACACATCCGACCACCGAAGTCACCCGTTGCTGCTGTTTTTTTTTTTTTTGTTAAGAAAAAAGATGGTTCTTTAAGACCTTGTCTGGATTTCAGGGAGCTGAACCGTATCACAATTCGTGACCCATATCCGCTTCCTCTGATCCCGGACCTGTTTAACCAGATTGTTGGGGCTAAAGTTTTTTCTAAGTTGGATTTAAGAAGGGCATACAACCTAGTCAGGGTCAGGGAAGGGGACGAATGGAAGACGGCCTTCAATACCCCTGAGGGTCATTTCGAGAATTTGGTTATGCCCTTTGGTTTGATGAATGCTCCGGCCGTCTTCCAGCATTTTGTGAACAGCATTTTTTATCATTTAATGGGGAAATTTGTACTGGTGTATCTAGATGACATTTGGATTTTTTCTCCGGATTTCAAAACTCATAGGGACCACCTACGTCAGGTTTTGCTCATTCTGTGGGAGAATAAATTGTACGCTAAACTGGAAAAATGTGTGTTTGCGGTTCCGGGGATTCAATTTCTTGGTTTTCTTCTCACCGCTTCTGGTTTTCGCATGGACCCTGAGAAGGTCCGCGCTGTGCTTGATTGGGAGCTTCCTGAGAATCAGAAGGCGCTGATGCAGTTTTTAGGTTTTGCCAATTATTTCAGAAAGTTCATTTTGAATTATTTCTCTGTTGTTAAGCCACTCACTGATATGACTAAAAAGGGGGCAGATTTTTCCTCCTGGTCGGTAGATGCGCTTAAGGCCTTTTCTAGTATCAAAGAGAGTTTTGCTTCCGCTCCCATTTTGGTACAACCTGATGTCTCTCTACCTTCTATTGTTGAGGTGGACGCTTCTGAGGTGGGTGTGGGTGCGGTCTTATCTCAGGGTCCCTCTCCTGCCAAATGGCGACAGTGTGCCTTTTTCTCAAGGAAACTCTCCTCCGCAGAGAGAAATTACGATGTGGGAGATAGGGAGTTGTTGGCCATCAAATTAGCTTTTGAGGAATGGCACCATTGGCTAGAGGGAGCCAGACACCCTATTACCGTGTTTACCGACCATAAAAATCTGGCCTACTTGCAATCAGCCAAGCGTCTGAACCCGAGACAGGACAGATGGTCTTTGTTCTTTTCTAGGTTTAATTTTGTTGTCACGTTCCGCCCTGGGGTTAAAAATGTGAAGGTGGATGCCCTGTCACGTTGTTTTCCGGGATGGGGGAACTTTGAATACTCGGGTCTCATTTTGGCTGAAGGGGTGGTCGTCTCTGCTCTTCATCCTGATTTGGAGGCAGAGGTTCAGGCAGCCCAGGCAGAGGCTCCTGATCTTTGTCCTCCTGGAAGATTGTTTGTGCCTCTCACTTCACGACACAAGGTTTTTAAGGAGCACCACGATACTGTCCTTGCTGGGCACCCAGGGAGTAGAGCCACAGTAGATCTCATTGCTCGGAGATTCTGGTGGCCGGCTTTTCATAAGACCGTTGAGGGTTTTGTGGCAGCCTGCTAGACGTGCGCTCGTGCCAAGGTCCCTCATTCACGGCCATCGGGTTCTCTCCTCCCGTTACCCATTCCTTCCCAGCCTTGGACGCATCTGTCCCAGGACTATATTACGGACCTGCCTCATTCCTTGGGGAAGACTGTGATTCTGGTGGTAGTGGACCGTTTTAGCAAAATGGCGCATTTCATTCCCTTTCCTGGGTTACCCAATGCTAAGACGTTGGCGCAAGCGTTTGTTGATCAGATTGTTAAATTGCATGGCATTCCTTCAGACATTGTTTCTGATAGGGGCACGCAATTTGTTTACAGATTCTGGAAGGCCTTCTGTTCTCGCTTGGGGATTCAGTTGTCATTTTCTTCTGCTTTTCACCCGCAGTCGAATGGTCAGACCGATCGCGTCAATCAGAATCTGGAGACATATCTGCGCTGTTTTGTGGCGGAGAATCAGGAGGATTGGTATTCTTTTTTGTCCCTTGCTGAGTTTGCATTAAATAACAGTCGCCAGGAGTCCTCTGATAAGTCACCATTTTTTGGTGCATATGGGTTTCATCCACAGTTTCGGACATTCTCTGGAGAGGGGTCTTCTGGTTTACCTGATGAGGAGAGATTTTCCTCGTCTTTGTCATTTATTTGGCAAAAGATTCAGGGTAATCTGAAGAGGATGAGTGAGAGATATAAGCGTGTGGCGGATAAGAGACGTGTGCCTGGTCAGGACCTTAATGTGGGTGATCTGGTGTGGTTGTCTACAAAGAATATCAAACTGAAGGTTCCCTCCAGGAAGTTGGGTCCTAAGTTTATTGGGCCTTACAAGATCTTGTCCGTCATCAATCCCGTTGCCTTCCGTCTTGATCTTCCTCAGACTTGGAAGATCCATAATGTTTTTCACAGGTCCCTATTAAAACCTTATGTCCAACCCACTGTACCCTCCTCTTTGCCTCCTCCTCCGATTTTGGTTGATGGTAATCTTGAATTCCAGGTCTCTAGGATTGTGGATTCTCGCATTATCCGCGGTTCTCTCCAATACCTTGTTCATTGGGAGGGTTATGGTCCTGAGGAGAGGATGTGGGTCCCATTGGCGGACATTAATGCCACTCGTCTCATCAAGGCTTTCCATAGGTCTCATCCTGAGAAGGTGGGTTCTGAGTGTCCGGAGTCCACCCGTAGAGGGAGGGATACTGTCACTGTCAGTTCTGTGAGAAGGTCTGATAGACGTCCTTCTCTACCTCTTGCATGATGTTCTTTGTTTTGGTTTCACTTTCTCATATCATTTCCTTCTCCCAGGTGTCACCTATTTAGACTAATCCTCTTTCCTTTATATTCCCTCCCATACTGCCTCACTTTGCGGTTTATACTACTTCCTGGATTGAAGAGTTCACTGCTGGAGGCTTCTGCTGCTGCTTGTTCAGATAAGTCCTTTCATGTATTGTGTTTCCTTGCTGGCTTGATTCTAGGTGACCCTGACTCCCTCCTGTATGAAGTACAGGGAGCCGGTGGTCGTGTCCCCTCACTATTATAGGGTTTTCAGGTGTAACACAGACTTAGGTACATAGGCATACAATCGTCTACCTTTGAGAGGGTCAGGGTAAGCTCTTAGGGTTTTATAGGGGTCACCTATATGCTCCTTAGTTTGGGATCAAGCCAGTCGGACGTTTATTCATAACTTCCAGCTATCTGCAACATCATCTGTGACAGCAGGGGTATATCACCCCCAAAAATTTGTGAATTTCACCCGAATATGTAACATACAAATTAGTGAAATTTTTATACCTGTCTACTAGGTATAGCAGTGGTATATCACAGCCAAAAATTGGTGAATTTCACCTGAAAATGTAACAGACAAATTAGTGATTTTATTTTATCTGTCTACTAGATAGAGCAGGGGTATATCGGACCCAGAAATTGGCTAATTTCACCCAAATATGTAACAGACAAATTCATGATTTTATTTTACCTGTCTACTAAGTATAGCAGTGGTATATCACACCCAAAAAAATTGGTGAATTTCACCCGAAAATGTAACAGACAAATTTGTAAACTGTTTATACCTGTCTACTAGGTAAAGCAGGGGTATATCACACCCAAAAATTGGTGATTTTCACCCGAATATGTAACAGACTAATTAGTGAAATGTTTTTACCTGTCTACTAGGTAGAGCAGTGGCATATCACAGCCAAAAATTGGTTTATTTCACCCGAAAATGTAACAGACAAATTAGTGAAATGATTTTACCTGTCTACTTTGTACAGCAGGGATATATCACACCCAAAAATTGGTGAATATCACCCGAATATGTAACAGACAAATTTGTGAATAGTTTTTACCTGTCTACTAGGTAGAGCAAGGGTATATCAAACCCAAAAATTGGTGAATTTTCTCCCAAATATGTAACAGACAAATTAGTGTTTTTTTTTTACCTGTCTACTAAGTATAGCAGTGGTATATCACAGCCAAAAATGTATAAGGTTCGCCCGAAAATGTAAGACAAATTAGTGAAATGATATGAAATAAAATAAAATACGTACGAATAAAAAAACAATCATGATTTATGAGGAGTTTGAGGAGGCGGTGGACGTAATGGTGTAGGTTGAAGCAGTGGTGGAGGAGGACGAGGTAGCCAACACTGGTTTTTGGTTTTAATTTTTTATTAGGGTACACTCCAAAAGAGTGGGCAATATCCAAAATACAACAATGAGCAATTGCACTGTAGTATAAGAATGGCTGGGTAAGGCCGGTATACATGTCTATTCTGCACAAGGTAGGGACAAGTCCTGTGGGATCCATGCCTAGGTTCATTTTAATGAACGTGAGCTTGTCCACATTGGCTGTGGACAGGCGGCTGCGCTTGTCTGTGATAACGCCCCCTGCCGTGCTAAACACACGATCAGATAATACACTGGCTGCAGGGCAGGCCAGCACCTCCAAGGCGTAAAGGGCAAGCTTAGGCTATGTGCCCAATTTGGAGACCCAGAAGTTGAAGGGGGCAGACCCGTCATTCAGTACATGTAGGCCTGTGCACACATACTGCTCAAACATGTTGCTGAAATTCTGCCTCCTGCTAAGACGTTCCATATCAGATGGTGGTGCTGGTTGTTGTGGGGTGCTGACAAAGCTTTTCCACATTTCGGCCATGCTAACCCTGCCTTCTGAGGTGCTGGTGGTGCCCCAGCTGCGTTGGCGACCTCTTCCTCCTCCTCTGCCTTCTCCTTTTGCTTCCACTGTGCCCCCGCTGTCAGATGGGAATGCCACCAGCAGCGCATCTACCAGCCTGTGCTTGTATTCGCGCATCTTATGATTACACTCCAGTGACAGAATTAAGGAAGGTACGTTGTCCTCGTAACGGGGATCCAGTAGCGTGGACAACCAGTAATCAGCACAAGTTAGAATGTGGGCAACTTGTCAGTCATTGCAGAGACACTGCAGCATGTAATCGCTCATATGTGCCAGGCTGCCCAGAGGCAACGACAAGCTGTCCTCTGTGGGAGGTGTATCGTCTGTTTCCTCTGTATCCTCCCAGCCATGCACCAGTGATGGCCGTGAGCTGGCTTGTGTGCCTCCCTGCTTTGAACATGGTTCCTCCTCCTCCATCTCCTCCTCCTCATCCTCCACAATTGTGTACCTGGTGTTTGTGGGTGCAGGAACCCACCCTCGGAGCCACTTGGGAATGACTGTCTGGAAACCCTATGAAATGATCCTTCTTCCTCCTCCTCCTGTGCACATCCTCTTCCATCATCGCTAGAAACATTTTTTCAAGGAGGCATAGAATTGGGATAGTAACGCTGAGAACTGAGTTATCGGCACTGGCCATGTTGGTGGAATACTCAAAAACAGCGCAACAAGAAACACAGGTCTCGCATGGAGGTTCAGTCATTGGTGGTGAAGTGGTGCTGTTCCGCAGAGTCCTCACCCGTGCGTGCTGCAGCTGAAACTCCACTATCACCTGCTGCTTCTTGTGCAGTCTGGCCAGCATGTGCAAGGTGGAGTTCCACCTTGTGTGCACGTCGCATATAAGGCGGTGAGCTTGAAGGCCAAAGTTACGTTGCAGCGCTGACAGGCGAGCAGCAGCAGGGTGAGAACGCCAAAGCACGCACAGACGGCCCGCACTTTATGCAGCAGCTCTAACATATCGGGGTAATTTTTAAGGAACCACTGCACCACCAAATTCAGCACATACGCCAGGCAAGGGATGTGTGTAAAACCGGCTAGTCCCAGAGCTGCTACGAGATTTCGCCCATTATCACCAGGCCGGGCTTGAGGCTCACTGGCACCAACCACTCATTGGTCTGTTGTTCAAGGCCCGTCCACAGCTCCTGCGCGGTGTGGGGTTTGTCGCCCAAACAGATAAGTTTGGGCGACAGGTGAAGGTGTTACGATGACCAGATGAGGAGGTGGTAGAGGATGAGGAAGCGCAGTAGTAGGAGGAAGCAACAGGAGGCAAAGAGAAGCGCCCTGCAATCCTCGGTGGTGGAAGGACATGCGCCAAATTGCTATCCGCCTCAGGCCCAGCTGCCACTGCATTTTCCCAGTGTGCTGTTAGGGAGATATAACGTCCCTGACCGTGCTTACTGGTCCACGTATTCCGTAGTTAGGTGGACCTTGCCACAGATGGTGTTGCGCAGTGCACACCTGATTTTGTCTCCCACTTGGTTGTGCAGGGAAGGGATTTCTCTCCTGGAAAAGTAGTGGTGGCTGGGCACGATGTACTGTGGGACAGCCACCGCCATAAGTCTTTTAAAACTCTCCGTCTCCACCAGACAGAATTACATCATTTCAAAGGACAGTAATTTTGAAATGCTGGCGTTCAGGGCCAGGGATCGTGGGTTGGTAGGGAGGTACTTCCTCTTCCGCTCTAGTGTTTGGGAGAGATGCTTGTGGAGATGCTTGGTGACCCAGGTGTTGGTGTTGCTTGTGTTCCTCTGTTAGCGGGGTGGCAGGTGCCACTGTCACTCCAAAGGTGGATGAAGAGGCCGAGACTGCAGCGGAAGAGAAAGCAGGAGTAGCCAGAGACCTTTCTTTGTTTTTGAGGTGTCTACTCCACTGCAGCTTGTGCTTTGCACTTAGATGCCTGGTCATGCAGGTTGTGCTCAGGTTGAGAACGTTTATGCCTCGCTTCTGGCTCTTATTGCACAGCGTGCAAACCACTCGTGTCTTCTCGTCAGCACATTGTCTGAAGAACTGCCACGACAGGGAACTCCTCAGAGCTGGCTTTGGTGTGCTCGGTCCCTTGCTGTGGTGGTCCTCCCATGTACTCATCTTGAAACATAGGTGGTTGGTAATTGGTGCACTCAATCTCTTCCACTTCTGGGGCAGGGCTAGGTGGGTGGCCCTGGGAAACCCTCCTAGCAGAGTGATCAAAAAGCATAAGATACTGCTGCATGACTTGGGGCTCAGATTGCTTGACTGATTTTCAAGGGGTTCAGGTGAAAGACTGATGGACATCGGCTGCAGGTGCTAACTCTGATCTTTCAGCAGGAGACTGGGTGGGAGACAATGTCAAGGAACTGGAGGCACTGTCAGCAACCCAATCTACTATCGCCTGTACTTGTTCTGGCCTCACCATTCGTAGAGCCGCATTAGGCCCGACCAAATAACGCTGACTGTTCTGTCGTCTACTCACACCTGAGAAAGGTGTTTCACTAGTGCGTGTAGCTGGCACAGATCCACCACGTCCTCTCCATGCAACAGGAGCTCCACCAGCAGCACCACGACAGGGGAAACGTCCCTTATTTGACGCTCTCCTCACATTTCTCAAATTTAGGATCTTGCCCAAAATGGGTGTTTTTTTAATAACAGAATAGAACACCAGGATCTAACGCGTGTATCTCACACTGATGGATGAAGCATAGGCCCCTGATGTAGGGTATTGCCAAAAATTTGTGTTTTATTAAACCCAGAATAGTATTGAAATATTTCAAGCTTGTATGTCGCACTAACAAATGCAGCAATAGAACACCAGTATCTAACGCGTGTATCTGACACTGACAGATTCAGCAAAGGCTGCAAAATTAAGTATTTTATCCAAAATTTGTATTTTTTTTAATAACAGAATAGCACACCTGTATCTAACTTATATTTCTCACACTGTCAGATGCAGCAAAGGCTGCAAACTTAATTTTTTGTCCAAAATTTTTTTTTTTTTTTTTTTATAGCAGAATAGAACACCAGTATCTAACGGGTATATCGCACATTGACAAGTGTAGCAAAGGCTGTAAATTTAGTTTTCTGCCCAAAATGAGTGTTTTTTTATTAACAGAATAGAACACCAGTATCTAATGCGTGTATCTCACACTGACAAATGAAGCATAGGCCCCTGATGTAGGGTATTGCCAAAAATTTGTGTTTTATTAAACCCAGAATAGTATTGCAGTATTTCAAGCTTGTATGTCGCACTAACAAATGCAGCATAGGCCCCAGATGTAGGGGATTGCCAAAAATTTGTGTTTTTTTAAACCCAGAATATTATTGCAGTATTTCAACCTTGTATCTCACACTGACAGATGCAGCATAGGCTGCAAAATTAAGTATTTTGCCCAAAATGGGTGTTTTTTTTAAATTACATAATAGAACACGAGTATCTAACGCGTGTATCTCTCACTGACAGATGCAGCTAAGGCTGCAAATTAAATTTTTTGTCCAAAATTTGTGTTTTTTTTATCTCAGAAAATTATTGAAGTATTTCAAGCATGTCTTTTAGACTGACAAATGCTGCAAAGGCACTAGATGTAGGATATGCCAAAAATGTGTGTTTTTTTTAAACTCTGATTATTATTGCAGTATTTCAAGCTTGTATTTCACACAAAAAAAATGCAGCATAGGCCCCAGATGTAAGGTATTGCCAAAAAAGGGTGTTTTTTAAACCCAGAAAAGTAATGCAGTATTTCAAGATCGGATTTCTCACTGACAAATTCTGCAAAGACCCCAGATGTAGGGTCTTGCAAAAAAAATGGGGGATTTTTTTAAACCCAGAAAATGATTTTAGTATTACAAGCTTCTATTTCACACTGACAAATGCTGCAAAGGCACCAGATGTAAGATATTGCCAAAAATGTGTGTTTTTTAAACCTAGATTATTATTGCAGTATTTCAAGCTTGTATTTCACACAAAAAATGCAGCATAGGCACCAGATGTAGGGTATTGCCAAAAATGGGTGTTTTTTAAACCCAGAAAATTATTGCAGCATTTCAAGATTGGATTTCAAACTGACAAATGCTGCAAAGGCCCCAGATGTAGGGTCTTGCAAAAAATGGGGGATTTTTTAAACCCAGAAAATGATTGAAGTATTGCAAGCTTCTATTTGACACTGACAAATTCTGCAAAGGCACTAGATATAGGATATTGCCAAAAATTGTTGTTTTTTTTTAAACCCAGAATATTATTGCAGTAATTTAAGCTTGGATTTGAATGTCACAAATGCACATATGCTGTGCTGGTGCACTGAGCTTGCATAAGATGGCCGCCGCCGCCCACCTAACTAACAGACGGATAAAAGTTTTTTTTCTGTGTCACTGGGCTCAGGGCAGGGTAAAAAGATTATGCACTGCACCCACAAAACAAAATCTATGTAGATTGCTGAGTTAACAAGCACTTCAGATTAAAGATTCTTTCTTATTCTCTCCCTCACAGCAGCAGCATCCTATCCTTACACTAAGCACAGCAGAGTGACGTGCAGCGCTACGTGACTCCAGCTTATACAGAGCCTGGGTCACATGCTGCACTGGCCAATCACAGCCTACTAATGGCATGGCTGTGATGGCTTCTAAGGGCACAAGAGTAAAACGCTTGTTGATTGGCTGCAGCCTTTCAAAAAGTGCCAATAAATTGCCAAACATCAAACTCAAACGCAAAATTTTACTGAAAGTTCCGGTTTGGGTCCGGGGTACAAAAATCCTAAATTTCGATACGAACCCGAACTTTACAGTTCGGGTTCGCTCAACCCTAGTAGACACGTGTCAACCCTAGTAGACACGTGTAAAACCACAAAAGATCTGAGGCGCCTCCTGCTCCCTCTTCTGCTGCAGTCTCCGTCTCTTCCTTCCCCTCTGAAGCAACAGGGCCACCTGGGACCCCGCAAACAGAGGATGTAATAGCACCATCACCACAATCAGCATTGTCACCGAGCATCTCAACACTGTCCTATGGAAGTGTTCACTTGTCCATCCCCAAACACTGGAGAGAAAGAATAAGTATCCCCCTACCCACATGTACCTTTGAAATGCTGCCATTCTGACTGGTGGAGAAAGACAGTTTTAAAATGTTAATGATAGCATCCCACAGTATGTGGTTCCCTGCTGCCACTACTTTTCCAGGTGGGTAGACCCTGCCCTGCATGAACAAGTGACGGAAAAAATCAGGTGTGCACTGTGCAACGCCCTCAGTGGCAAGCTCCACAAAACCAGCAAAAAGTGGACCAGTAAGCACAGGCAGGGACGTTATATCTCCCTAACTGCCCACTGGGTAAATGTAGTGGCAGCTGGACCTGAGGCGGAAAATGGTGTGGTGCAATTCCTACCACCACAGAGTATTAATGAATTCTGAGAGACTTTTTGGACTTTGAATGAGAATATGGTAATTTTCCACAACTTCCATGGGGTTTAAAGAAGATCATGTTTTGGAGGAAAAAAGCCAGACTTGTTTATCATCAAAATCAGACAGACTGACCTTTTCAATATCTGGTTTAGCTCTGTTGTTATGTCTGGAAACTTGTTTTTGTCTGGAAAAACTGTGTCATTGAGCATCATTGAAATTCTAATTTAAGTCTATGCCAGATGGGAGAGGTAACTTTGTAATTGTTTATGCTGAGTTTCTCCACTCCACCCCTCCCAATAGAAGGTTCTAGTCAAGCTAGAAATAAGGAGAGCAGTTAGAGCCCCTAGTGTTCTGCAGTTAGGGAACAGTGCTTGGAAGAGGAGACTTTGCCAGACTACTGAGTGACCAGAAGAAGAAACAGGGATACGCTTCCACAGAAGAGACGGGGATACGCTGCCACAGACCCTGGATCACCAGCTTTTACCCAGGGTAGCAGCCTTTTGAATAGAGACAGAGGGACAGCTAGTTCAGGCCTTTGCTCAACATCAAACCCTTCTTCTACCAGGGAGCAGACTGGAGAAGCCAGCCCTATGCCTCACCTGTATTGTTTTGGATCCAAATTTATCCAATAAATAAGCACACTGGTTAACTACAGACACTTACCATCTCTTCCGGAGAGCAGCTACACAATGGTGACATCTCGACAGTGTCTGGGGGACACAGCGTAGAGTTGGAGCCACCCCAAACCTGGCCAGTGCATTGGCTTCTTCCCCCGTCTCCTCCTCTTCCACCTACACCTACACCTCCTCATCCACTGGGACGCCCACCTCCTAGCTCAAGATTATTATGTCTTATATTGGCAGAGTAGAGAAGATTACTGGCCGCACCCCATAAAATGGCTATAGGTTACACACAAAGATAACAGACAAATAAAAAATAAATAAGAAAAAAACCCCACAAAAACTGTGTCGGCTTCCTCTTCCGCCTATACCACCACGCCCATAGCCTCATCTACTTCCTACTCCAATATAAAAAAAAGTATTGTTTCTGCACAAACTATCAAATATATACCGTCTCTTAAATGACTCTTGTTGAGAATCCACCACATCCAAAATTCCCCTATACGAATAGTGCAGTTGGTTTGTGATATAAATCACTCCTACCTTCGTTTCTCCCTGGGTCTGTAAACTTTGATAGTCCAGCTATGGTAAAAGCTCCAATGGATTGACTCCATCCCAATGTCCTTTAGAGGCAGTTTAGTTATTTCTTTCAGATGGAAGCAGGTCCCGGTCAGCAGCATGCATCCTGTTTGATGCTTGGGCTCCGGTATGCAAAGGGGTGACGTCACCTGAGCACAGCTACAAAAGCTGAAATGGGAAAAATCCAACGTGTTTCGAGAAGTATCGCTTCTCTTCCTCACGGATACCATTCTCCCATTACTGCTCATGTATATAAGTCCTAGCTGGTTTCCTGGGTGGAGCAAATCCATATCAGTTGTCTAGGTATACACATATGTGACCCTTTTAGTTGTCAAAAGCAAACAATTCAACCTCACTATTAAGACCCCATGGAGCTAGACATTTAATATAGAAAATCCACCTAGTCTCTGCTCTCGATTGATATTTGATTAAATCTCCTCTTCTTATACTCACTGCAACTTTCTCTATACCGCATACAGAAGACCCTTTCCATTTCCCCCCATGTACATCAGAATAATGTATCGATACAGGGTGTCCTTTATATTTTCACTCTATATTATGTATGTGCTCCCTTACACAATTTTTTGTGGTCTTTTTGTTCTACCTATGTAAAATTGCTCACATGGGCATGTTATTAGATATATGACCCCTTTAGTATGTAACATGCAATATGTGGTTTTATTGTCTGTTTGTAAAGGCCTTCTTTAATTTTTATTTTATAGACTGGTTTTGTACGACCCAATTTACGGCAGCTCATACATTTTTAACAAGGATAAAAGCCTTTTGGGGTCCCTATATTGCTCTTCATTGTTTTTACTGTTTTAACAATTAGTGCAATCATATTGCCTACATTTGGAGCTTTTTTATATATGAATCTGGGATTTTCTGAAATCTATCCTCCTATAATTTTATCTTGACGGAGGATGTCCAAGTATTTTTTAACTATATTTCTAAGTATACTGGATTGATTATTGTAACCTGAAATAATTGCAGGAATTAATGTTGTGTTATCACTATTACATATATTTTGTTTATTCATTTTATTACTGTGTATATCATGCTCAATAAGTACTTGTCTGTCAGTGCTTCCTACTATCTCTCTTTGTTTATTGAGGAGGTCACAGGCGTATCCTTTGGTTTCAAATTTATTTTGTAGTATATTTGCTTCCTGTTCAAAATCCTCTTTTTTGCTACAATTTCTATATAGGCGCATGAATTGACTTCTGGGTACATTTAATAGCAATTGTGGCAAATGACAACTAGTCATGACGATAAAGCTATTAGTGTCAGTGGGTTTTAAATCCCAAAAATTAATTTCATATTTACTGTATGTAGAAGTAAATTCTAAAAAGTATTAATTTTATTTATAACCTTAAATCTGAGATTTTTCACCTCCCTTCCAAATTAAAATAATGTCATCAATAAAACGGCGCCAGAGGACGAGATCCACACCGAGTCCCCCAGGCGGGAAGATACAGTCATTCTCCCATTTGGCCACGTATAGGTTAGTGAAACTCGGTGCGAATCTCGTCCCCATCGCCGTCCCCCATGTTTGTAAATAATAATCTCCCTCATATATAAAATATTGTATTCAATATAAATAAAATGCAATTTTGTTCCATAGAGTACGAACTGGATTGGCGTAAAAAGGATTTTGCCGCTTTGCATCTCTTATTACTCTCTATCACTGTATACAATGATTTGACTGCTATGGTACCTATAATGTATTCAGATTGCCATTGTACTGTTTGCAATATTTGAATAATATGTGTAGTATCCTTTAGTGCCTATTTTACTATTGCCCTATTCTAATACCTACCTAAATTGCACAAATCCCTCACTGATCCACCAGGAAGGCCGATAGTGTCAGGTGTTATTTGACTGTCAAGTAATTTATCCAAATATGTGGATATTCATTTACAACCCTGTGTAAAGCTGACCCCAGCCTACCTAAAGGATACTACACATATTATTCAAATATTGCAGATATTACAATGGCAATCTGAATACATAGTTAAAACAGTAAAAACAACGAATAGCAATATAGGGATCCCATAAGGCTTTTTTCCTTGTAAAAAATGTATGAGCTGCCGTAAAATGGGTTGTACAAAATCAGTCTATGAAATAAAAATTAAAGAAGGCCTTTAGAAACATATAATAACATAATAACATGCCCATATGAGAAATTTTACATAGGTAGAACAAAAACACCACTAAAAGAACGTGTAAGGGAGCACATATATAATAACTCCACCCAGGAACCCAGCTAGGACTTATATACATGAGCAGTAATGGGAGAATGGTATCCGTGAGAAAGAGAAGGGATACTTCTTGAAACACGTTGAAATTTTTCCCATTTCAGCTTTCGTAGCTGTGCTCAGGTGACTTCACGCCGCTCTATACTGGAGGGCGGGCATCAAAAGGAGTTTTGCTGCCGATCGAGGCACACTTCCATCTGACAGAAAGAACTAAACTGCCTCTAAAGGACATCGGGATTGAGCCAAGCATTGCCAGTGATCACAATTCTTGTTGATAACTTCCTACTCCACTTGGACCTCCGCCTCCTGGTTCAAGATTTATATTTTTTCTTTTTATGTATTTTATGTTAAGTCATTTCCCTATCCACATTTGTTTGCAGGGCAATTATACTGCTCTTACCCCCATTTTGGATCCTTTTGCTGCCCTCTAGCCCTTCCTATGACTTATTTGCAGCAATTTTTCAGCCCCAAAGTTCAGGTCCCCATTGATTTCAATGGGGTTTGGTGTTCCGGGTCACGTTCGGGTCAAGTTCCGAACCCAAACCGAACTTTGAAGAACCTATCGAACTCGAACATCCACCGGTCCGATCAATTCTACTCAGTACATAATATCTCTCTTAGTTTTTACTCAGCTTGTTTCTGACATTGCTTTTGGATATTCTTTTGGTTTTAATGGTTCATCTCTCTGTTTCTGACCCAAGCTAGTACGACTACTAGACCTGTCCACTCCATCTGCCATCAGCTACCTGGTGAAATGAAAGATAGATTTTATTCCACCCACAGGAACCACTCAGGGTTATCTAGTTGGTTTCCCAATAGTGGGATAACTCTAATGAGGGTAACTATTCCACTCTAGACAGGACCATGTAGTGGTAGAAGTGTTGCAGAGCAAGTTCACTAGCTCTTGTTGAACTGGGTAGCTAGTGGCTAGTCTTGCAGTGGTGCTGGACAGGTTACTTGTGTCCTATCATTTCCGCTACACATACATGCATATGTACCAGAAATATTCTAGCTTTTAAGCAGTGGGTGACCTTGCTGTTGCAAAAGTAAAATTGCTCTTTAGTTGCATTCATATATACCATGCCAAATATGGAATCTCTCTTTTATATTTTACATCAGATGAAGACAGTCTTTTAAGATCATGTTACTATTAAAATTCTATTGTGATTAGCAAATAATACCAAGGACAAATTTATTTAGTAGAAAATATTTTATTTATCGTTGTAAAATGCTGAGTAAATTGTACATGATTGTGCTGCCAGCATAAGCAGACTCCAAGCTGTCTTATTACATTGCTATAGCACAATTAAATTAAACACAAATGCTTTTAGCATCACATAATGACAAATATTCAGATGGTTTCAACCACATTTTTCCCTAAAGTTCATAACTTATGTATGATCAGTTAACCCACACACAGACATAGATACAGTTAGGGGCATCTGCATCCTCCACAGCATCACATTCTTATCTACCAAACAGGCTTCACAGATCTACACTATAAACGCAAATCTCGGAAACCAGGCATGACACACAGCCAGGGGGAAACCCACAAATGCACAGACTGATTGACTTTTTAAATTACCCGAAGGGGATCAAATCTTTAGGAACAATTGGCAATATATCCTAGCTAAAAACACATCAATGGTAAAGGATTTATCAAAGACGAATGCAGATACTGAAGAGTCAGACAGTTGGAACTCAATGAAACCTTCTGCAAGTTTACACAAAATGGTAGTGCCTAAGGACATTCTGTTCCTAGACAATAGTACTGGGAATTAACAAAGTCTGGAAGAGCAAATACAGCAGCTTTGATAGGCAACAAGTTCACAAGCTTGAAAGGTACATTAAATCTGAAAAAGGAACCTTTAAGTAGAAATATAAGTAATGCAAAGGTTTAAGGATCCTTAGAATTCACAATTTCTAGAAAAGATCTTGTTTTTAAACAATGTTGGTCACTGCATGTACGGTATGTATATATAATTATTAGAATATAAATAAGCAATAAATTGATCAGAGCACTGAAACAATTCAGGTTATGCAGACACTCCAAAGTGACAAGCAGACAATGGGCCCCTGTGGCAGGAGGGGGGAGTATACTTATTTAAAATTTAACTTTTAATAAGATCAAAAGGTATCAGACTAATAGAACTCACTACACAAAGTAGACATCCATACACATAAACGACCAACTGAATGGTGCCTGGCTGGTATAGATAAAAATCTGTTCTGTCCGGGAAGACGCGAACAGTCTTACGAGACCCTTTGTAGATGGTGGGAGAGGTCCTTGGATACAGGAGGTAGGAGACACTTGGATCAAGCCGTGCGGGAATGGGTGCCCTAACTGTGGGGCCGCGTAGATGGAGCAATGGAGTGAATCCTGAATAGCCCTGCCAAAAGTGAAGGGGGCTATTATGCTACTACCTATCTACACGGAGCACTCGCCTTGGAAAAGGTGACCCCGTCCGGTAGCCTGTCCCTAAGGTGGACCTAACCCTAAAACTACAGAAGTTATGCCAGTGGATTGAAGATGAGATTGCTTCCAATGGTCTCCTGACGTGGCACATTTCTGTCTGTGACTCTTCAGGGAAAGACTGCAGGAAGATAGAAGGTAGAAAGCCGCAGGTATCTAGCCTGGGGCTGAATACACACTGGAAAAGGGGGAACAAGCTAGGAAGCTTGTGTTCTGCTATCTTGGGGTAGGATGCAGTATTACGCAGGAGGGGTAGTCCTGTGCTAGACGGTCCAGGGGACACAATGGTCCCTGGCAAGTGAAACCCTTCTGGTTGGGGGTAACAAAACCAGCCACAGTGATGTACCTCAGTAATGGGTTTTAAATAATCGCGCCCCAGGTCCTTCGCCCCTCCTCCCCATTGGCGTCATCGGCATGCGACGCCTGCCTGAAGCGCAGCTCCCGCCCGGTCACGTGACCCAGACGTCAGGAAACCT